>NC_135353.1:173278470-173320970 GCF_023851605.1 Tamandua tetradactyla | reverse complement strand
CAACCACACACACACCTGCACGCCCACACATATCCAGGGACTCCTGTAGTTAACTGAACATCTGCCCACCTCCCCATATGCTCCCTGACCTGAGATCCCTCAATCCGGGGTGCTTTTCCTGTCTCAGGACTGAGGCCTTTAGCGAAGATTTTTGTGGCGAGGTTTTGGTTGTGTTCATGGGTTCTCCCTGTAGCTCCTCAGCCAGCCTGAGAAGGTGCCTCCTGGCTGGAGTGTCGTCCTTCTTGGACCAGGGAACTGCACTGCTTCCAGAAGGCCGTGCACGGGGCTACTCCTGCAGACACTGCAGGTGGAGAACCGGCCATGCAGGAATGTTCACGGGGAGGATGATTTGGCCTGGGAAGGACCCACATAAAATACTGCGTTCCCAGCCAGACCTGGGGACAAACACACAGGGTGCATTTTATGCCTGCAAATGATTTTGCTGCAGTCTGTGCCCTTCATCTCTCCTTTTAGCAGAACTGTTTTAGGAGAAGCCATGAATCACACTGGGCAATTTGGGAAGAGGGCCAGAACATTTGGAAAGAAGACTTGGGTGCAATCTAATTAGTGAAGGTATTTGCATATCACACAAACATCTCCGGGGCAATTGGGAGCATAGTCAAAGGACAGGCCTGCCCACCAGAAACGAAGAAATCTTACACTAAGATGTTGTTAGAACTCAAAAGAGTGGAAGAGAAGCTTGAGTTTTGAAGGTAGGGTGGTTTTTTAGGGCCGAGGTAAAAGGGTAATATGTATTTCTGATATGAAGTCATTTGTGCCAATTTTTCTCCAGCTAATGTGTTTATTTAACACCAAGATCCCTCTTGATTTGTTCTTTGATTCTACATGGGTCTGTCCACATCTAAAGCTCCCTGGGGGCAGGAGATGTGGAGTCTCTTTGAGGAGCTCCTACAGCGCACAGGGGACTTGTGAAGTCTTTATTTGGAGAGGCTGAGGGTGGTCATTGATTGCATGATGATGATGACAAACTTGCTGCTTATCTAAGCATAGAAAGGAGGACATGTTCATGGAGGATGCAGAGGCATCCTTTTCTGTGATGATAAAGAGTTTAAAGATTCGTACGTTTTTCCCTAGGTGTAGTAGTTAGCTATTGCCGCATAACAAACTATTTCATGCAGAGTTTTTAAAAAGTGTTATTTATAATGTCACAGTTTCTGTGGGTTAGGAAACTGGACATGGGTTTGCTGGTTCTCTGTTTAGGAGCTGAGAAGGCTCGTGGTTGTTGGTTGAACTGAGTCCCCTGCACCTCACCTACTAAATGCCACCCACAACCCTGACCCCATGACTCTCTTCCGAATATGTCAGTCTTCTTTTCCTAAGACCAACTGAAGAGCATCTCTGCTTCTATCACTCTCTGACTTCTTCCCTCTCTTCTATCTAGACCTTCTTGGAATGTGCTCGCCTGATTAGATCAGGCCCACCCAGAATACTCTCCATTTTGATGATCCTAATCTGATTGATTCTATCTGCAAAATTTAAACACCGTTGTCACAGAACCATGGGAGTGGTTTCCCACCATATTCACAGGCTCCCTCACACACACACACACCCCATTAGCGAGGTCATATGGGGGGAATACATGTGGGGAGATACATTTAGAGACCATTTTAGAATTCTGCTACCCACTGGGCAAAGGATGCTGGCTGCAGATACCTAGTAGTTTTCATTTTCTATTTCTAAGGTGCCTCTAGGGGAGGGGTATCTTCCTCAAAAATATAACAGCATTTTTCTTGACCATCTCCCCGATTATATTGATCTCTTGGATAACTCCTAGACTGTCCTCGGCTGGTTGTGAAGGAGTGAGGCTCTCATTTCTCAATTTGCCTTGCAAATGTTCCTGAGAGCAGAGCGGAAGCAGAGTTTCCAAATTTAACATTTCCCCAAGGAAACAATCATGCCATCCTCACATACGAAGCAGGTTCTGGGAGCACAGGTTCTCGAGAGAACACGAGACATCTTTCTGTTCCCAGTAAGAAAGAGAATTGTCAACGAAGAAAGAACAGACGTGCATACTCCCCCCAACCCCGAGGCAGACTGTTTGGGTTCAAGGAGGACTCTCCCTTGCGAGGGCATCTTGGTTCCTCCGTTTTCCCGTCCGTAAGGAGGAAATGATGATGATTCTTGTTTTGCAGTCAGCCGAGGAAGTGGAATAATGGCTCACACATGGCAAATACCCAGAAACCAAGAATCGGTCCCTTTCTCTGTAAAACGTCCCTCGACATCAGGGTCTCTCATCGACCGCCACCCCCTCGTGCTTTGGCAGGATGCGTGCACCAGGGGCGGGACTGGGCTGCCTCTCACTCTGCATTTTCCTTTTGAGGACCCGGGACAAATGTGGGGCACCCGCATCAAAGCTTTCCCCTTTCACAACTTGCACCCAAATGATGGGCCTCCCGCTTGTGTGGCCGGAGTCAAGTTATTGCACGCCCTGGACCCCAAAGGGGACCGACGCGCGCACCTGGGCCAGCAGCCCCGCCCACCTGGCTACAGCAGGGCGTCTGCAAAAGCTGCAGAAGAGCAGGTGGCCCCCGTGGGGGCGGGGCGAGGCCCGCGCAGGCGCAGCGCACAGCCCGCCCCGCCCCGCCCCGCCCCCCAGCGCCCGGAAGTCCCGCCTCCCAGAGGGGGCGGGGACACAGCAGAGAAACCAGAAGCCGCCGCGCGGCCGCTTCCGCGGAAGCGGAAGTGCGTCACAGGGGCAGGGGCGGTGGCGGGTCACATCCGGGGCGCCTCCGGCGGACGGCGGCGGCGCGGGGCGGGGAGGCCGCGCCTCCGGGGGTCGTCGGGGGTCGGCGAGGAGCTCCGGGCGCAGGGGAGCCCCGCGCCGGTGAGCGCCCGCCCGCCCCGGCCCCGCGGGGCCCGGGTTCTCGGGCCTGCGCCGCCGCCTCGCTCTTCACGGCCCGGGCCGGGCGGGGGGCGGGGGAACCGGGGCGGGCGGAGGCCTGTGTATGGGGGGGGGGAGCTAGGGGCGACGGGGGCGGTCAGTGCTGCCCGAGCAGCCGGGGCAGCCGGGGAGCCCTCGGGGTTGTGGGGGTGCTGGGGGGGGGGCCGGGGGAGCCGGGGCGTCGGGGGCGGCCTGGGCGCCGCGGAGAGGCCGGGGATACCCGGCGCGGCCCTCCAGGTCCCCGTGGGGGGGTGTCGGCAGGGGCTCGTCCCACAGCCAGGCCAGGGCCCTTCCCCTGCGGTTCCCCCCCCCGCCCAACTGCTCCCTCCCCGCAGACGCGAGGCCCCGATGGGGAAGCCGCGGGGCTGCGGCGAGGGGCCGAGGGGCCGGCCGGTGACCCCCGGTCTTGTTGGGGCTGCCCGTGAGCAGGCCGGTCCCCCGAGGTTGGCTTTCTGGAAGCTGCCAGCCCGTCAGACCTGTCGGCAGGAGCCGCGTGGGACCAGGGTGGGTGGAGGGATAGAGCCCAGCCCCAGGGGTCCCAGGCCTGGAATTTTGGAAAGATTCTTGCTGTTTGGACTTTCCACCGGGGAAAGAAAATTTCCATCTGCACGTTGTCAAGATAGTCAAGTTGTGGGTGCTCTTTTTTTTTTTTTTTCCAGCCTGTGGTTTCCTTCGTGTCCCATCAGCGCACACACAGGCCCTCTCCTCCGCTGGATCTTTCCCGATGCCTGGAGCTGAGCTCTGTGCTGTCCCTTCGCTTCCCCAGCACCGCGTCTGCACCGTGCCTGGCTGCAGTTTCTAGCTTGACTCTTCCCTGCCACTGAGGTTCGGCCACACCTGGTGACAGCTTCCTATTCCCACAGACCCTGGGAGGGCTCCTCGAAGCTATCTGGTGTAGCCCCAATGGTCTCCTTTTCTTGGAAGACTTTGCAGACCCAGCCTTCTTTGCCCCCTTTACTTTCATGTAAAGAATTGTGTTTGACACTCCATTGATGGTGGCCTTTAACGAGGTCAAGGCCAGCATCTCTGACAGGGAGGAACAGCAGGCTTGTTTCTTTTCTCTGGTCTGCAGCGCCACGCAGCTTGGTGACCCCTCATCCCGTGCCTCGCCCTGACCCTTTTGCGGTTTGCGTTTCAGGCCCAAAGCCCTGGCTATGGCAGCAGCGACCATCGTCCACGACACGTCGGAGGCTGTGGAGCTGTGCCCCGCATTCGGCCTGTACCTGAAGCCCATCACGAAGATGACCATCAGCGTGGCGCTGCCGCAGCTGAAGCAGCCGGGCAAGTCCATCTCCAACTGGGAGGTGATGGAGCGGCTGAAGGGCATGGTGCACAGCCACCAGTTCTCCACCCTGCGCATCTCCAAGAGCACCATGGACTTCATCCGCTTCGAAGGGGAGGTGGAGAACAAGAGCCTCGTGAAGTCCTTCCTCGCCTGCCTGGACGGCAAAACCATAAAGCTCAGCGGCTTCTCCGACATCCTCAAAGTCCGCGCGGCCGAGTTCAAGATCGATTTCCCCACGCGCCACGACTGGGACTCCTTTTTCCGTGACGCGAAAGATATGAACGAGACCCTGCCGGGAGAGAGGCCGGACACGATCCACCTGGAGGGGCTGCCCTGCAAGTGGTTCGCCCTCAAGGAGTCCGGCTCCGAGAAGCCTAGCGAGGACGTCCTCGTCAAGGTGTTTGAGAAGTTCGGCGAGATCCGCAACGTGGACATCCCCATGCTGGACCCTTACCGGGAGGAGATGACCGGCCGCAACTTCCACACGTTCAGTTTTGGGGGCCACTTGAACTTCGAGGCCTACGTCCAGTACCGTGAGTACGTGGGCTTCATCAAAGCCATGAGCGCCTTGCGTGGGATGAAGCTCATGTACAAGGGTGAGGACGGCAAGGCGGTGGCCTGCAACATCAAGGTGAGGGACGCGGCCTTCTGGGGCAGCCGAGTTTGCAGGGCCAGCCGGAGGTCTGGCGCTCTGCCCCCTTGGCAGGTGGGGACCTCCCCGTAGGTAAAATTGTAAAAGCAGGTGTGTTCTCAGTGGAATTTCAGATGCATGGGTATGAAAGCAAGTGGCCATTTCCACGCTTTGGCTCTGGCAGGTTTTGGGTAATGGGAAAGGGGGAAGGGTGGAACATCCCGTACTAGTCAGGAGAACTCAACCGTGCCGGGGCCAGGAGGGCCAGCTAGCACCCACAGCACCCCGTGAAGTGGGGTTTGTGGTTTCTCACGTCGTTATTGCGTGTAGTGTGTATTTGCTTTGCAGTGGCAGGTGACTAGGCAGGGGATTGAGCCTCATAGCGGATGCTGGAGGTTTGTCCCGTGTGTCCCAGGTGGTGCTTGTGCAGGGCCTGTTAGCAGGAGGGGATGTTCTCTTTAATAAAAGTCGCCGACTTTGTAAATTAATAAAAGGCAAAGTTAACTTACTGCCCAGTGTTGGCTCCTGTTCCCTGTTGAATCGTAACCTTGATGGATTAGCTGACTTTTGAGCCACTGAGTGGCTGACTTGAGACACGTTGGTTTAACGGGTCTGCAAATGAGGGCATGGCTGTGAGTTGAAAGTGTTCCATCCTTTCATGTGCTTTGAAACAACCAGGTTTCCAGGGGATGGGTCTAGGAAACTTGCCTGGTGCAGCTCTGTCCTACCACATCTTTAAAGGATGCCTGTAGGTGACTCTGTCTTGCTCCTGTCTCTTTGCTTTTCAAGGTTTCTTTTGATTCAACCAAACACCTGAGTGACGCGTCCATTAAAAAGCGGCAGCTCGAGAGGCAGAAGCTTCAGGAGCTCGAGCAGCAGCGAGAGGAACAGAAGCGCAGAGAGAAGGAGGCCGAGGAGAGACAGAGGGCGGAGGAGAGGTACTAGCTGCCGTGAAGCCTTGCCTGCGCAGGGTTACTTCTTGCCTAACACCCCGGTGTGCACACGTGTGCCTGAGCATGCATGTATCTGTGCGAGTTTGTGTGTGCACGCATCTGTGCACTGGCTGCCTGAGACGCAGCAGAGAATGCACAGGCAGAGCACCCACTGCAGTTGTGGGTTTCCGCCAGGATGTGTGGAAGGCGCCTTTTCTTCCTCGCCGCCGCCTCCTTGGGCACGGATTGTGTCTTATGCCGAAACGCAGAATATCTTGCCCGTTTTGAGTTTAGGTTGAGCTGCCATTAACAAAACGAAGTTACCCAGATTTCACAACAAACACAGGAACCCAGTGGCACGCTGGAGGCGTTTAGAGCAGTTGCCTCCGTATCTTGCTGCAGTTCACGTATCAGGGCGGACACAGGCTACCATTTTAAGAAGCTCCTGTTTTCATCAGTTGAAAAGTAATTTCAACTGTAATACTTCACTTTTGAAAAAAATACGGGGAAATTCTCCATCTTCCATCACTGCTGCTGCACTTTTGGTGTTTCTTCCTCGCGTCTGTGCGAGAGAGGCATACATATCTTTTCTTTTCTGCCTTGTTTTGCAGCATGCTAAGTCAGATGTTTTTTGTTTGGTGACGTTTGCACCCTCAAGATTACGTCTTTGTTTCATTTGTTTTAATACTTCCCCAACACCTGTTTTGTGCATTTTGTTTTCGTTTTGTTGTTAATAATAAGGCAACACTGATGTGAATAAGTTTGTGCATTTAGCTTTTCGGGTTTTGAGCCCCAGAGTTGAATTCCTGGGTGAGAAGGACAAAGCATTTGTGTTTTTCTTGACGTGGCACCACGTTGCTTTCCCACGGTGAGTCAGCTTGGGGGTCTGGCGTGTGAAGGGAGCTGTGGGACAAACCAGGGGCAGCAGCGGGTATGGCAGTGGGTCAGGGTAGGGAGAGCCCCTAGATGAGCCCTCGGGAGCTGAGGTGACAATGTGGAGACAGAGACGCCTTGGGAGAACAGGATGAGCTATTGCGTGATGGCCCCAGGAGCCAGCCCTTAGGAGGGACACTTGGGACTCGACACTGAATAAGACATCCCCTGCGTCGTGGCAAGAGTCTCTTTTATAAACATGCCCTTCAGCCCGCACACACCCAGAGCCTTGCTTGTGAGCCACCCTCATTCGGTGACGCCTCGTCTGCTACCCACAAACCTGTGAACTGCCAATCTTAGAGATGTTCTCCCAGAAACCCCTAGAGAACCGTTCTAGAGTTAACGAACGCTGCATGCTTGACATTTCTGTTACGGCAAACATGGGCTCAGGAATTGGGGCTGCATCCTGGACCCTCAGTAGTGAGGGCTACTCCCTCTCCGTGCCAGACCCCGTCCAGGGAAGATGAGTGGCAGGCAGCCCCCAGGCAGGGTGGGGTGGCCCCTTCCAGGCTCCACAGTGCTGGGGAGAAGGCGGCATGGGCAAGGGGCACAAGGAGACCCCCCCCGTTCCCCCCTGGCCTGCGAAGAGGAGCCTCAGTGGGCAGGCGGCAGGTTGACCCTTCCACTCTGCTGCTGTCCCCCAGATGTGATCTGTAGGCTACTCCTTCCAGTGCTGGAGATGGGCAGTAGCGTGGGTGTGCAGTTTTCCTAAGGAGCATACAAAGCTGTCGTGTTCATCATAGCTGTCGTATCCTTTGGGCTCCTGCTGGAACCAAATTGGGTGCAGTAGCAGCCTTCAGCCGGGTGGCGTCCACTTCGCCCACTGCGCTGAGCTGGACAGCACCCATAAGAACGTGCCCTGAGTGGACATCGCCTGTCTCTTCTCATTGCTTCCCCTGGGTGAATTCCAGCCGTGGCTTTGTGCTTTGTGTTGTGGGGAGGGCCTTGGTCAATTGTCCTTCCTCGCCCTGGTGCCTGTGGGGCCTCGACCCCCGGGGAGGCAGGCCGTGACGTGGGAGCCGGTCAGGGTGTGACCCGTCCTCTCTCCCTGCGGCCCCTGCCATCAGTTGCAGGTCAGGCCGTGATCTATTCCGCTTTTCCAAGAGTGGCTCTGATTTTCTTCTAAGTCCATTGCTCATTGGAGTAAGCTTTCAAGCCATGGGGCGGAGAAGGGCGTGCTGGACAGACACACCCACGGTGCTTCCAGGCTCCCCCAGCTCGGGCATGGGGCTGCATCCCTCCACTGCCTGCCTGCCTGCCCCCGTCTGCTTGCCTTCTCCCCACCTGTATAGCCATGGGTCCCCCGTGCTCTGTCACTGCTTGGCCTTTTCTGGAATCTCACGTGAGAGGACCTGGGCAGCTGTTGCTGTCTTGGCATCTGACGTTTCCTTGTGGAGCGGCTCTGAGATGTATGTGTGTGTGTTCGTAGTCCATCCGTCAGTCCTCACTGCCCAGCCATGTGCAGCGGAGGTGCATGGCCTCCTACGCACCCCCCCTGGGATGGGACCTTTCTCTCTAAGAGCAGGAGTCACCATTTTCTTCTAAGTTTTGGACGTTTCTCCTTTGCGAGCTGATCCCCTAATCATCTCTGGGCTTGATGCCTGATTTTGCCTGCTGAGCACAAATGCCGGTGTGAAGTCTTGTTATGTCTCTGTCAGCCATTTCTGTTTTTCTTCTGAAACCTGCTTTGTTTTTCTGTTGGGCCAGTTGCCTTTTCCTTCACAGTAGCAGAGAGCGTGATGTGTGGACAGTAATGTGTGTGGCTGCAGATTTGTTTTGCCTGTCGGTGGGGCGTCTCGTTTGAAGCATGCACTCGACTCCATCAGCCCTTTTCTCTGTAGTTTAGGTTTTGTGTCACACTTAGCAAGACTCTCCTCAGGTTTCTGCATGGAATTGAAATTTATTTTGAGTTTAAATGGTTAGTCAGTTGTAGCTTCACCTGGAAGTCTATCTTTTCCCCACCAGCATAGACCATCGCCGTCATTGAGAACTGAGCACTTAGCTGTAGAGTGTCTCTTGCTTAACACAGTTTTGTGTACCTTGCCCAGGAAACAGAAAGAACTGGAAGAATTGGAGAGAGAAAGAAAAAGAGAAGAGAAGCTTCGCAAGAGAGAACAAAAACAGAGGGACCGTGAATTCCGGCGAAATCAGAAAAAGCTGGAGAAGTTACAAGCAGAAGAGCAGAAAAAGTTGCAGGAAAAGATCAAGTTGGAGGAGAGGAAGCTGCTGCTGGCACAGCGGAACCTGCAGTCCATTCGGCTGATCGCAGAGCTGCTGAGCAGAGCCAAGGTAAGTGCTGGGCACAGGCGGCATCACGACGGGAGCCCAGGAAGCCGCCTCGCCCTGTCGTGAGCTCGCCGTCGGCGTCTCTGACGCGCAGGGAGAGTTGATGCCGTGCAATCGAGGTCGGGCAAACCAGTGTGTCTGGGTGGTGAGGACGCAGAGGTGCTGGTGCTGTGGGGCCGTCAGCCGTCGCCCCGTGGCTGCGCTGGCCTTTCGGCAGTGTCCCTACTGGACATCTGATGAGCAGCGTCTGTGGCAGCCTCCAGCCCCTGGCCTGGTGCCTTTCAGCCCAGGGGACACAGGGCCCCCCGTCTTAGGAGAGGTGCCGCTGAGCGCAGCCTCCCTCGTTCTGGCGGCAGCTTTTCCAGCTGGGGGCTGCTACTTCAGCCCTGCTGTGGCCACCGGGCCTGAGTGACCTCAGCAGGGCAAAGTGGACCACGCCTGCTTTGTGAGAAGGGGTCCTGTGGCCGGTTGGCCAGGTGACCCCGGGACACCGTGGAGCTTGTCTGGGCGCTGCGGCTCTGTCTGAGCAGGCTTGGCTCATGGCGGGTGCCGGGCAGCGGCCTTTTGGCACTGAGACCCCTTCCCACCTCCCCCGCTGACGGCTCCTGCAGGTGCACGCCTTGGGCGGGCCACGGCTAAGGGCACAGGATGCAGCCCGCCACGCCCCTTGCCCTCCCTGAGCACAGACTCCGAGCGAGCCTGTAACCTGTTGTCTGCTTACAGTTGTGCTAAGTCCCGGGAAGGAGATGCAGGCGAGCTGGGACCTGCGGCCGCTCAGGTCTATTTCATGGTGAATATTGAAGACACTAACCCCGGCTCGGCCGGACTCGCCCGGTGGCCTGCGTGTGCCTTGTAGTCTCAGCCCCTGTGCCGGCGAGTGCCGGGGACCTGGCCGCAGGCCCGCTGACCTGCATCTGAGGCCAGGCAAGGCCAGGTTCCCCCGTGGTGCCTGAGCAGGCCGGGTGGACGAGCTTGCCAGCTGTCTCCGCCTCGCCCAGACGAGTTGGCTGCCTCTGTCTGGCGGCACGGACGGAGGGCGAGAGGGGCTGCGTCTCACGTGGTGAGGCGCCCGGTTGTCGGGACGCCTTCACTTCTGGGCTGGACCGCATGGCAGGGCTGTCCACCCGACCGGCTGCGGGCCGCTGAGAAAACCCTCCCAGCCTGTCCTTGGAGTGTGCGAGGGGCCCCAGGGCCCCATCTCACGGCCCTTCCCTCTTTGCAGACCACGAGGCTGCAGGAGCAGGAGCAGAAAGAGGAGAAGCTGCGGCTGCAGCAGCAGGAGGAACGCAGGCGCCTGCAGGAGGCTGAGCTGCGGCGCGTGGAGGAGGAGAAGGAGCGCGCCCTGGGGCTGCAGCGCAGGGAGAAGGAGCTGCGCCAGCGGCTGCTCAGCATCCTGCTCAGCAAGAAGGCGGACGGCTGCCCCCCGCCAGACGAGCTGGGCGTCTCCCACGCCGACCTGCTGCGGCCCGTACTGGACATCCTGCAGACGGTGTCGGCCAGCTGCGCCAGCGCCATCCTGCCGCACGCCCTCGCCGGCCAGGCCACCCACGGCGCCCCCAGGGAGGCTCCGGCCAGCCCCCAGCCGCCCTCCCCTGCCAAGGCGGTCAACGGCAGCGCCGCCGAGGAGGCCGCGTGCAGGGAGAGCCCCGGGCCCGTGGGGGCCGGCTCGCCCGAGAAGAGGAGCGCGGGCGTGCTCTCCTGCATCCCCGACAACACCCAGCAGCCCAAGGGCGTCGCCGCCTGCGACTCCAGCGTCGCCAAGAAGGACGTCCGCTCTGAGCAGGACAAGTGCAACCGCGAGCCCAGCCAGCCCCGCGGCCGCGCCAGCCGGGACCGCAGCGGCGAGGGGCGGCACCGGCGGGAGAGGAGCCAGGCGCGCGCGGGGGCGCAGGGGGACGGCGGGCCGCGGAAGGAGCGACGCCCCCACAGGAAGCACTCCCACGGGGACCAGAGCCCCGGCCACGCCCGCTCCCGCCGCTCCCGCAGCCGGGGCCGCCGCAGCCGCAGGGCCAGGAGCCGAGACGAGGGCCGCAGAGCCAGTGCCAGTCGCAAGCGCAGCCGCCGCCGGGGCTCCCGCTCGCGTTCCCGCTCCCCCAGCCGCCACCGCAGCACCTGGGACAGGTAAGGGAGGGCCCGGCCCCCCGCGGCCCCTCCCCCTGGGACAGGACAGGCCCCTGCAGGCTGCGCCCGAAATCTGTGTTTCTCACCTCCAAGACGGCATCCCGGGTGCCTCTGTCCCCAAAGCAAAGTAGCCACTCGTCTGCTTCAGTTCTCTTTCTTATGTTTTTGACCCAACAGCTTTAATATCTCCAGTTCTCTCAAAATCAGGAAAACGCGTGTATGCGCAGTTTGTAAGAATCGCTGACCGACCGCCCCGCGAATCAAAACCTCTGCGCAGGTTCAGGGCGGTGCAGTGGCTGCCGGTGGGGCGCGTCCCCCGTTGCTGGAGATGAGTTGCCAAAAGTTGGGGCCGCCCCTGTCCCAGGAAGGAAAAATGTTTCTGTGATTTATTTTTTTTCTTAAATTTTACTGGTTGGAAAACACTGTCCGGGTGGAGCACCAAAAGAAACAGGCAGACGTGGCCCTGCCCTTTCAGATGGACAATCCAGACTCGTCGCTGCCTTCAGCGGCTTCCGCAGGCCTGGCATGCCGCGTCCAACCCGCCGCCACTTCCAAAACGTTCACTTTTTACAAATTCAAGTAATTAAGCTTAAAAAGGAAAAGTTGGATAAGAGCTTTGGTTTCTAGTAAAGATTAGCATTTGTGTGGTTTTTTTAAGAAGCTGTTTTGCTAAATTATTTTTACTTGGAATGTTTCAAACAGATTCAAGGCCGCAAACTTGTTAAATTTTATAATCGTTTGCTTCTCACAAGTGAAGCTCAGGAATCCTTAAAGATCGCCCTAACCTGCGTGTCAGGAAAGATTGTGTTTATTCCGGTTTGCATTTTTATGGTGAAATAAAATCCTTTTCCAATGAACCGAAGCTTCTACCAGGTGTTGACGTCTGGTTTTGTGTCCTTGCGGCAGTGGGTTTGGCTCGGCACGTCTGAACTGGGTACAGAGCTCAGGTTGCTGCTTCTTGATGCGTCCATGGCCCTGTCTGCTGAAACAGCCCCCCAAGACACAAACCCTGGGCCCCAACAGAACTTTCTCTTGTTCACCGAGAATGTGACTCTGATCGCTATTAGAAAAGCAGGTTTTTATAAGCTAAAAAGCCACTTTTGAGGTGCATTTGCCTCTTTTCCCACCTGAACATCATGGGGGCTGTAGGTGCCACCCCTCAGAGCACAAACCAGAGCCTTTCCTTGTCCTGGCTGGCAAACTCTCTCCTGTCCTACCTGGGGGAGGCAGGGAGCACAGGTTGGAAGAGGGGCCCCTGAGAAAGGATGTATGCCCTGGGGTCCCCCAGCACCCCAGTTTGTGTGCCCAGTGACTCAGGACTGGGAGAAGCTGCCCTCTCCACCCTCGGGTTGGCCCTGGGAGCATGGCGCCTGCTCAGCAGGGCATGGAGGGACAACACCTGCTCCTCTGACTCCTTCCTGAGCTCTGAGGCCACGGGGCAGGGGAATTTGGGGTACCCCAAGCTTGGGAAGAAGTGTGCAACGTGGAGGGGGCCAGCAGGGGACCTTGCCCCCGGGAGAGAGTGGGCAGGGCCCCCACTGGGAGTGCGTAGCTGTGAAGGGGGTAGAAGGCGGGTGCGGGGGTGGGGGTTCCAGGGGTCCAGGGTTTGGGAGGAGGGGTTGCAGAGGCCCCCAGAGAGGGCAAAGCAAGCTGCTGAGAAAGACCTCTGCCCCTCAGAGCCCCTGCAGGAGTCGAGGCGAAGGCATGGCCTTGGCGCAGGGGGGGTCTCCTTCCCCATCCTGATGCCACGACGACGATGCTCTCGTGTCTTCCCATGTGACAGCAGTGCAGAGCTAGTGAGAACGGGTGCGACCGGAACAAGTCTGTCTGATTAGATGACTGATCCAGGGTGCCAACCTTCAGGATTTCCCGCAGTCTCGGGCGCCTGCGTGGGAAATAAGGGAGAGTCCTGAACGAAGAGCGTGCATTCAGAACCGAGGCTTCCCCTGAGAAGAAGCTGCATCCCAGTCTGTGGTGTCAGTGGGGTGGCAGGGTGGCTACAGTTTGTCCCATAAGCGCTTTGTCCCATAAGGTGCTTTGTTCCATAAGGTGCTTTGTCCCATAAGCGCTTTGTCCTATAAGCGCTTTGTCCCATAAGGTGCTTTGTTCCATAAGGTGCTTTGTCCCATAAGTGCTTTGTCCCATAAGCGCTTTGTCCTATAAGCGCTTTGTCCCATAAGGTACTTTGTTCCATAAGTGTATTAGTTAGGGTTCTCTAGAAAAACAGAATCAACAGGGAACACTCGCAAATATAAAATTTATGAAAGTGTCTCACGTGACCGCAGGAATACAGAGTCCAGAATCCACAAGGCAGGCTGTGAAGCTGATGATTCCGATGGAGGGTCTGGATGAACTCCACGGGAGGGGCTCACCAGCTGAAGCAGGGATGGGACCTGTCTCCTCTGAGTCCTCCTTAAAAGGCTTCCCGTGATTAGATTAAGCATCACTCATTGTAGAAGACACTCCCCTTTCGCTGATTACAAATGGAATCAGCTGTGGATGCAGCTGACGTGCTCATGACCTAATCCTATGAAATGTCCTCATTGCAACAGGCCAGCACTTGCCCAATCAGATAAACAGATACCACAACTTGGCCAAGTTGACACCTGTGCCTAACCATGACAATAAGTGCTTTGGCTTACAAGGCACTTTGTCCCATAAATGCTTCGTCCCATAAGGTGCTTTGTCCCATAAGCGCTTTGTCTCTTAAGGTGCTTTGTCCTTTAGGCGCTTAGTCCCTTAAGGTGCTTAGTCTTACAAGGTGCTTTGTCCCATGAAGCGATTTGTCCCATAAGGCTTTGTCCTACAAGCCGGTCCTGCCCACCGAGGCCATCCTGACCACCTCTCCTCTTCTTGCCTGCTGGTCTGGGTGGGCTCACAAACAGGCCGCCCCTCCTGCTCCCATGTCCCCTCTCCCCTTCAGCCCCAGGCACCACTCTGCTCCCATCTTGGCCTGCTCTTCCAGCCTCTCTCAGCCCCTCCCCAAGGTGGCAACTGCCCCCACTGCCCTCTTCTGCTTCCCCAGGACCCCTCCCTACCAAAACGAGGTCACCCAAGGCCACCAAGTTGCTCTTTCTGACCCCTGGTCAGCACTCCGGCTCAGCTGTGGCCGAAGGCTGCATTGGGCAGAGCTGAGCTGGGGCATGGCTCTCCCCGTCCCCCCTCCTCGCTCTTTGCACCCCAGACTCTGGCACTGGAAGTCTCTGGGCTCCACCTTTTCCCACCTAAATGCCGCTGCCAGGCTCACCCGCTGCCCAGGCTCCACGGACCTTCTTTATGCGACCATGTGCCAACACCCCTGCCTTGGCCAAGCCCCCATCGTGTCCCCTGGACCCTGTGCCCCAGCGTTTTGTTCCCGAGTGACTGTATTGACCTCACAACGCCCTGCTCGGCCGAGCCAGATGCCCAGCACATGCTCTGACCTCCTCCCTCCTACAGCTCCGTCCTCCTCCTCTCCCCCGCTGCCCAGCCAAGCCAGCTTCTTCACTGTCCTCTGAACATACTCAGGAAGCTCTTTCCTGGTCCCTTCCCTGCAGGCCTCGGGGGTCAGTCACTTTTGGGGGCTCCTCCCCAACCACCTGTTGGATCCAGAAACCCCTGCCCAACTCAACCCCCACCCCTTTCCCCCATATAATCCAATCTGTCCATTTTGACTCGTTTATTCCCCTACTGACCCTCTCCTTGGTTAAAATACACATTCCAAGGGGCAGGGCTCTCTCTGCGCCGTTCCCCACTGCCATTCGCAGTGACCACCCTGGGGGTAGAACAGACACCTCTCCCCAACCCAACAACCATTTCCAATGTAGCTGCAAGTCTTCCAACTTCTACCTGGGTTCAGCTTTGTGACCCTGTTATGAATGAACATGTCAGAAGCTGAACCAGTAACTATGTCATCATTAACACTGGTACCACTCAGCCACGAGGTTGCATGAGAAAAAGACGATTGCAAGTGCTGACAAGGATGCAGAGAAACTGGAAGCTTTGTACACCGTTGGTGCCAATGTAAAATGGTGCACCTCTTGTGGAAAATAGCTTGGTGGTTCCTGAGAAAGTTAAACATTAAATTAACCTACAATCCCACTACTTGGTGTGTATCCAAAAGAGTTGAAAGCAAGGATTCCAAGAGATATTTGCACCCCGATATTCCTCACGGCATTATTTGCAGTCGCCAAAAGATGGAAGCCATGTCCATCAACGGCACAGCAGATAAATAAAAGGTTGTGTATACGTGCGATGGAATATGGCTCATCCATAAAAAGGAGTACAGTACTAATCGATGCCACAACATGGATGAAACTTGGAAACAGTATTCTGAGTTAGAGAAGTCAGTCACAAATGGTGAAGTATCATAAGATTCCGTTTATATGAAATATCCAGAATAGATATTTCAAATCCACAGAAGGGAGATAAGTGGTTGCGGGGAACTGGGAAAGGGGCTGGGCAGGTGGGCTGGTGTGAAAGAATTACGTAGCCCTAGAAAAGCCATGTTTTAATCCCAATCCATCTCGTTGAGGCAGCTGTTTTTTTTAATCCCTTTTCAGTTATTTAGATTATCTCCATGGAGATGTGACTCACCCAATTGTGGGTAGTCACCTTGGATTAGAGGGAGACGTGACGCCACCCATTCCAGGTGGGTCTTGATTAGTTTACTGGAATCCTTTATAAGAGGAAGCATTTTGGAGAGAGAGAGAGAGAGTCACGAGAACCACGAGAGCCCAGGCAGACAGAGACCTTTGGAGATGAAGAAGGAAAATGCCCCTGGGAGAGCTTCATGAAACAAAAAGCCTGGAGAGAAAGCTAGCAGATGTCGCCACGTTCGCCATGTGCCTTTCCAGTTGAGAGAGAGAAACCCTCAACGCCTTTGACCTTTCTTGAGTGAGGGTAACCTCTTGTTGGTGCCTTAATTTGGACATTTTCATAGCCTTACTTTAATTGGGACATTTTCATGGCCTTAGAACTGTAAACTAGCAACTTAATAAATCCCCCCTTTCCAAAGCTGTTCCATTTTTGGTGTACGCATTCCAGCAGCTAGCAAATGAGAACAGGAGTGAATGCAGATGGTAAGGGGTTTTATCTGGGGATGAGGAAATGGTTGCATGACTATGAATGTATTAAAATCAGTGAGTTGTATGCTATAGAAGGGTTAAAATGCTGAACTTCCCACATGTGTGTTTTTACCACAATTTGGGCTTTTTCCTCAGGTTCTCCAGGGTTGGGTATTTCGATGTGACTCGTGACTCGTTTGGCTCAAATCTGAGCTCACGGGGTGGACGCTGAGCTGTTGAGGAAATTGCAACCCTGCTCTCTGCTACATCCTTTCTGAGCCTGCACGTGGAGACACAGGTCTCACCTGCTGGTGGTGGGGCTGACTCCTCTCTCTCCTCTTTGGGTTTCCCGCTTGCCTCTCTGCATATGGCATTACCATATTTCACTGGGCAAAGGTCCCCATTAGGTTCCTGGGGTGGCACCTCCAGAAGGTGGATGCTTAAAGCAAGAGGGATTTCTTCCCTCATAGCTCTGGAGGCCAGAAGGCGAAAGGAAGGTGTTCTGGAAACTCTAGGGAGGGTCCTCCGTGCCTCCTCCAGCCTCCCCTGCTTGCTGGCTGACCCGTGGCTGGTGACTGCCTCCATCTTCTTGTGGCCTTCTCAGGTGTCTCCGTGTCCACTTCCCCTCTTCTTATAAGGATCCAAGTTGTCCTAAGCCACTTTGGCGTCTCCTTAATTCATCACACCTTCCAAGACCCCATTTCCCAATAAGACCACATTCACTGGGAATCGGAAAGGACGTGGCTTTTGGGGACGCCGTCCAATCCATAGGTCATACCCTTCACTGTGGACGAGCCCCAGGGATGCACAGAGAGGGAAACACATCCGTCACAATTCAGTGGCATTCGTTATATTTACAACGTCGTGTTCCCATCATGTCCATCCATGACCAAGGCCTTTCCGTCGACCCTTTGCCACTTTGAAATGATTCTTTACCCCAGAAAAGTTATGTGTTAATCCTGATCCACTCTCATGGGGCCAGACCTATTTTTGAGGCTGGAAACTTTGATTGGATTGTTTCCATGGAGATGTGACACACCCAGCTATGGGGGTGGCCTTCTCCTTAGATGGAGATGTGACTCTACCCATTCAAGGTGGGTCTTGATTAATTTACTGGAGTCCTTTAAAAGAAGGACTTACATCCTGGATGCTTGGAGTGCCAACAGAGAGATCAGACGCCTAGACATGGATGTTTGGAGATGCAGAGCCCAGCAGACGTCACCCATGTGCCTTCCCATGAGATGCTGACAAGCCAGAACTCAGAGTTGTGTCCCAGAGGAGCTGAGTGAAGGTTCACAGATGCTTAGAGAGGAAACCACTGAAATCAGAAGCTGGAAGCCAAGGAACCAGGAACAGGGACCAACAGATGCCACCCACATGCCTTCCCAGCCAGCAGAGGGGTTCCAGAAGCCATCAGCCTTTCTTGAGTCAAGGTATCATTTTCTGGATGCCTTAGTTTGGACATTTTATGGCTTTAGAACTATAAACTTGTAATAAATTTCCTTAATAAAAGCATTTCCATTTCTGGCATGTTGCGTTCCGGCAGTTTTAGCAAGCGAACACAACCCCAAACAGAAATTCGGTACCCTTTAAGCAGTAAATGCCCCAGCCCCTGGTAAATAGTAAATCTTCTTTCTGTTTTTATGAATTTGCCCCTTTCTGATACTTCATACAATATTTTCCCTCTTCTTTCTGGATTCTTATATTTGGCACGATTTCGAGATCCATACATGTTGTGCGGTGGAGTCGAACTGCATTCCTTTTTATGGCTGAATGATATTCCATAATACAGACACAGCACAAGCAGGCTCATTTAAAAAGAACTTTTGTAAACATGCATGATGTTCCGGAAGTTCTTTCTCTCCAAATGTCATCTTACTTTCATCTGGCAAGAAGTGAGAATTATTTAGAGCTGGACGTGGTGACATTGGTTCCATTCCAATGACCAGCTCTGTATGCCCAGACAGATCTGTTATCTCGCCCATTCTAAATTTAAATTCCAGGGCGGGCAATGGTGGCTGAGTGGCAGAGTTCTCGTCTGCCATGCCAGAGACCCAGGTTCGATTGCCGGTGCCTGCCCGTGCAAAAATAACTAAATAAATAAAATAAATTTAAATTCCATTTTCTCACCTTCAAGGCTTAGCTTCTGAGAGGTGAATCAAGGGTGAACTTGAGTTTCCTACTTTGGGTATTCCCAGCCCTTCTCAGCTTTCTCTTTCTGGTGAAATAATCTCCTTTCCTGGGCATCCCAAATGCTCAGCAACAGCTGGGGATTTGTCCGGCTCGAGGACAATGGCTTTGGAGGTTAATTGAGCCAGTGCCAGGCCCTTCTGTCTCCTGTTAAACTGCTCCCAAGGGCCGCTCATTGTTCTCAGTTTCAGGCTGTCTTCATTTTCTCCACAAACAGGTCTCTCCAAGTATCATCTTCCACCTTCCCTCCCTAACGACAAAACCAAGACGACGACTTAACAAGATGGCGCTGCCAGTTCAGACTAAACTTTCCCTTTCCCACAAAACAAGATGGCGCTGCCAGTTCAGACTGAACTTTCCCTTCCCCACAAATCTCCAGCTAAGGGACAATGCAATTCAGTCAAGAAGCCAAGAAGGCTTTTCATAGAACTAGATAAACTGATTCCAATTCATGCAGAAGAGTCAAAATCTGTGAACAGGGAAAGCAGCTGTGCAAAAGAATAGTTGGGTTGTGTGTAGACAGGTAGAGGATGGCCGTGTTGTGTATTGGGATTTATTGTAAGCCGTATCACTTAGGATACATGGTCTCAGCTCAGAGTTAGTCTTATATATTGATGGAAATGAACAGACAGACCAAAAAATGGATCCAGGAATGTCGGGGAGCTTGGCAAAGGATGGGCGTTCTATTTGATGGTGTTGGGACCACTGATTTCCCATATGGAGAAAATGAAATATTCAGAATTCTCTGTAAGGAGCCACACCTTCTGTGCTAGTCTGAATCTGTGGTGGACCCCAGAAAATCCATGCCCTTTGATCCTCATTCAATATTGCTGGGTGGGAGCATTTTGATGCCATGAAGATGTGACCCATCCAATTGTGGGCGGTAGCTTTTGATTAGATGGTTTCCATGGAGGTGTGTCTCCACCCGCTGAAGGTGGAGTTGTTGGCTGGAATCCTTTCAAAGAGGAAACATTTTGGAGAGAGTCCCTTTTTGGTAGAGCCACGAGAAAGCCAGCAGATGATGCCATGTTCACCATGTGCCCTTCCAACTGGGAGAGAAGCCCTGACTGTTCGCCATGTGCCTTCTCACTTGAGAGAGAAACACTGAACTTCACTGGCCTTCTTGAACCAAGGTATCTTTCCCTGGATCCCTGTGATTGGACATTTCTATAGACTTGTTTAATTGGGACATTTTCTCAGCCTTAGGACTGTAAACTAGCAACTCATTAAATTCCCCCTTTTAAAAGCCGTTCCATTTCTAGTGTATTGCATTCTGGCAGCTAGCAAACTAGACACCTTCCCTGGGCCCTGAGCTGCCATGGAAAATTCTGGTATGCCCTTTTCCCACCGAGACCGCTCGGTTCCAGATCCAAACATCTCTGTCCCCTGTCCATGAGCTCCACCCAATATGGTGCTGTTCTTTCTTCATGGGAATGAATGATGTACGTAGCTGCCTGGCATCCAGTTGGGATTTCCCATCCCATTGGTCTTCCTTCACTCCCCAGTGGGAGCACCTGGGGAATTCTCTTCCCACACTGTCTTGTGCTCCTAGGAAGTAGCTCTCACCAAGCCAGCCATGGACCATCCTACCCACCCCCCACCTGAAAATATAAATTTCCTCTCCTCCCGCTCTGTGCCGGGCCCCCGCTTGTTTCTGCCATTTCTTAGGTACCTTGTTGCCTTCTCACTGGGTCCACGATGGTCTCTCCCCTCACCTCCCAGTGTCCAAATCTCTTGTGGAGACCTTGACTCTGATCCATTCTCCCATGCCACCACCTGACTTCATAAACATGGCCAAAGTGTAGCTCCAGGGATGGTGTGCTGGCAGTCTGTGAGCTCCCTTGGCAAGAGGGGGCAGCTCTGATGTGGAGGCTGATTTTATGTCTTTGCTGGGCCAGGTTATGGTGTCCAGTTGTTCAATCCAACATGCACCTCCATTTTGGTATTGCGAGACTCTGCAGTCACGCTCAGTGTCTGTAATTAGTTGACTTCAGGTGAAGGCATATGTTCTAGTTTGCTAGCTGCTGGAATGCAAAATACCAGGAACAGAATGGCTTTTTAAAAGGGGACTTTAATAAGTTGTTAGTTTACAGTTCTAAGGTCAAGAAAAGTCCCAATTAAAGCAAGTCTATAGAAATGTCCAATCTAAGGCATCCAGGCAAAGATACCTTAGTTCAAGAAGGCCGATGAAGTTCAGGGTTTCTCTCTCAAGTGAGAAGGCACATGGTGAACACAGTCAGGGTTTCTCTCTCATCTGGATGGGCACATGGCAAACACGGTGTTACCTGCTAGCTTTCTCTCCTGTTTCCTGTTTCATGAAGCTCCCTGGGAGGTGTTTTCCTTCTTCATCTCCAAAGGTCACTGGCTGATGGACTCTCTGCTTCATGGTGCTACAGCATTCTCTGCTTTCTCTGAATCTCTCATTCTCCAAAATGTTTCCTCTTTTATAGGACTCCAGAAACTTATCAAGACCCACCCAAATGGGTGGAGACATGCCATCACTTAATCCAGCTTAACAACCACTCTTGATTATGTCACATTCCCAGTGAGATGATCTAATTACAGTTTCAAACATACAGTATTGAATAGGGATTATTCTACCTTTATGAAATGAGATTTTGATTAAAACATGGCTTTTCTAGGGGACATACATCCTTTCAAACCAGCACAGCATAGGTTCTCGATAATGTGGGTGGCCCTCAACCAATCAGTTGCATGCTTTAAGAGTGAAAAACAAGGTTTCGTAGAAAAGAAGAAATTCTGTCTCAAGATCACAGAGTCCACTTTTGCTGAGTTTCAAGCTTGCTGGGTTTCCCTGTGGATTTTGGACTTGCCAGTCCCCACAGTTCCTTAGAATAAATATGTTAGTATATATACATGCATTCTATTGGTTTCTCTGTTTGGAGCTGTGGTGGGGCTTTGAGAAAGAGGAGCTGCCCCTTTCCTCACTTCTCGGAGCTCAAGCTCCTGGTGTGTCCTCTGCTTGCAGTTTGTGAGTTACTAGAAGCATGGGAAAGAAAGGATGTAGGGAATAAAATGAATCACATGCACCTTTTTAGCAGCACTTCTCACTAAAGTTCTTACTGCACTTACTTAGTCACAGCAGAGAAAAAATACCATTGAAAATAATTTCAAATTTCAAACTAGAGGAGTGATTTGGGGCACATGTGTGCCCTCTGTGAACGCTGAGAAGGGAGTATTTTGCACAGCTTTTTTTTTTTTAATTTAATTTATTTTATTTTTTAAATACCAAAAAAAAGCATTCCTATTTTGATCATTACGTTCTACATATATAATCAGTATCACATACTTGCATATTCATCATTATGATCATTTCTTGGAATATTTGCATCTATTCAGAAAAAGAAATAAAACGAAAACAAACAAAAAAATGTTTATACATACCATACCCCTTACCCCTCCCTTTCATTGATCACTAGCATTTCAAACTAAATTTATTTTAACATTTGTTCCCCCTATTACTTATTTTTATTCCATATGTTCTACTCGTCTGTTGACAAGGAGCATCAGACACAAGGTTTTCACAATCACACAGTCACATTGTTAAAGCTATATCATTATACAATGATCATCAAGAAACATGGCTACTGGAACACAGCTCTACATTTTCAGGCAGTTCCCTCCAGCCTCTCCATTACATCTTGAATAACAAGGTGATATCTACTCAATGCGTAAGAATAACCTCCAGGATAACCTCTCGACTCTGTTTGGAATCTCTCAGCCATTGACGTTTTGTCTCATTTCACTCTTTCCCCTTTTGGTGGAGAAGGTTCTCTCAATCCCTTGATGCTGAGTCTCAGCTCATTCCGAGATCTCTGTCCCACGTTGCCAGGAAGGTCCACACCCCTGGGAGTCATGTCCCACATAGACAGGGGGAGGGTGGTGAATTTGCTTGTTGTGTTGGCTGGAGAGAGAGACCACATGTGAGCAACAAAAGAGGCTCTCTTGGGGATGACTCTTAGGCCTAATTTTAAGTAGACTTGACCTATCCTTTGTGGCGTTAAGTTTCATATGAACAAACCCCAAGACTGGGGGCTCAGCCTATAGCTTTGGTTGTCCACACTGCTTGTGAGAATATCAAGAATTCAACTTGGGGAAGTTGAATTTCTCCCCGTTCTCACCATTCCCCCTAGGAGGTTTGCAAATATGTTTTTATTTGCTTTTGCACAGCTTTTAAAAGAACCCTGAGCAGTGAAAGTCAGCTCCCACATACACCCTTCCCTCCCCAGTCCTAGGACAAGAGGCTGCTCAATCCATACAATGATCAGCCGATGCTATTGATCAGGGAGTGCGTTGTTTTGGGGTTAATTCTGTAGAAGATGGTGCAAGAATGCCGGAATGTCATTGAGTATTTTAAGGAGACAAAGGGGAAGAAGAAAGTCAAATGCAGCTACAGGATTCTGACCCCTTCAAAAGGCTAATGGGGTTTTTGAGAGTGGCCTGCTTTGACCTCACTAATGGACGGCCGGTTCCCGGCTTGCTAACAGACTTGTCACTGACTGCAGCGAGGACAAGCAAGGACTCCCAATGCCACGGCTGCAGCTGAGAGAAACTGAGCTCTATGGATGGCCGAGCCCACGCTGTCCTCACTGAATGCACCGGTGGTTTTATGGTGCTCCAGTGTGGACCCCCCAGGGTTCACGGAACCTGGAAGCATGTTTCATTCAGCCCACTTGGGCTCCATGGGTTGGGGTCTCTGTGCGGCCGTTTGCATCCATGAAGCCCTTTGGAGATTCGTGGTCACCCGTGAGTCCCTTCTCAGAGTGATGTTTTTAAAAGCTTAAAATAAGATGCATAAAGGAGGCCCCTTTCGGTGAATTTCAGTTATCAACATATGTAAGACACTTTGTGATAGAGTAGTGTAAAGGCTTATCACCGCACTCCGGAACAGACAATGCATTTAAAATAGAGCCAAGTGTCCACGGTTCATCCACGTTGAAGCAAGTATCATGCTTCACTCCTTTTTCTGCCTGAATAATACCGTGCTAGGCAGAAGAAGCCAGACACAAAAGATTATATATATTCAATTTCCCTCACATGAAATATCCAGAAGAGGCAAATCCATGCAGACAGAGAGAATATTGGTATTGGTCAGAGGTTGGAGGAGGGGGGAATGGTACGGGGACTCCTTTTGGGGAGATAAAAATGTTTTGTAGCTCGTTTGGAGGGAGGTTGCACAACTTTGGCCATGTATTCAATGCCCCTGAATGTTGAACCCGAAAATGGTTAATATTATGGTGAATTTTGCCTCAATAAATAAAAAGAGGCATGTTAACATTTGATCTAATTTCTAAAGACATGTTGGTGTCAGGACAGCTGAATGGGGTTGTTGAATACAAGATGTGCTGGTTTGAACAGATTGGTTACCCTAGAAAAGCCACACTGTTTGTTTGTTTGTTTACTTGTTTTGCATGGGCAGGCACAGAAATTGAACCCAGGTTTCCAGCATGGCGGGTGAGAACTTTGCCTGCTGAGCCACCCTGTCCTGCCTGAAAAGCCATGTTTTAATCCCAATCCGTTTTGTGGAGGCAGCAGTTTCTTTTAATTCCTATTCAGTGTTATAGCTTGGAAACCTGATTAGATTATCTCCATGGAGATGTGACTCACCCAATTGTGGGTATCAGCCTTTGATTAGAGGGAGATGTGACTCCACCCATTCCAGGTGGGTCTTCATTACTTCACTGGAATCCTTTAAAAGAGGATCATTTTAGAGAGAGAGAGAGAGCCACGAGAACCAGGAGAGCCCATGCAGCCAGAGACCTTTGGAGATGAAGAAGGAAAATGCCCCTGGGGGAGCGTCATGAAACAAGAAGCCTGGAGAAGAAGCTAGCAGATGTCGCCATGTTCACCATGTGCCTTTCCAGTGGAGAGAGAAACCCTGAACATCATCGGCCTTTCTTAGATGAAGGTAACCTCTTGTTGGAGCCTTAATTTGTACATTTCTATACCCTTGCTTTCATTGGGAAAATTTCACGGCCTTAGAACTGTAAACTTGCAACTTAATAAATTCCCCCCTTTTAAAAGCCACTCCATTTATGGTCTATTGACTGCCAGCAGCTTGCAAACTAGAATGCAGAGGCTTTCTTTCACCATGCAACCCAGCTCAGGCGAGACTTCCCATCAGTTTTGGTTTTCTATTTGCCAGGCAAGTGTTGAACATCCCCATGTGCAAAGATGTGTGATACAAATGGAACCTGGAATCAAAGCATCCATAGCTCTCTTTGCAGGGCATGGGTGGACGTCCCTCAGAAAGGCAGGATTCCTTGAGGCTTTTGGAGGTGAAACGCCAAGATTTTGAGATGACCCAATTTCAGCCTTTGGTGGCTGTGCCACTTGTTGGCAAAGAGTTGCAGGAAAGTGGGTGCAAAGGTCTGAGATCAGGAGCGGGGGAGTTTGGGGGAGCAAGTGCTGCGTCTCAAAGTATAAAAATTTCAGATGACTATCAGGCGTCCATGGTATTTTGAATTACCTGCAGCAGCTGTAATGAGACATGAAAACAGATGTGTTTTCTGCTCGCCAGAATCCTGGGGTTTGCTAATCCAGCTGGGGTTAGCATGGCTGGGCACAACGTTGAAGGACATTAGAGGTTAGGGAAAATTAGAGTCAAGTTCCTCTCCTGTCCACATTCACGGACCCCCCTGAATTCTAACCACGCACCCCCAAGGCTGAACAACAGCTCTTTCCTACTCACTAAGAGGCTGACATGGGACCGTTCCTCTACAGAAAGCAGAGATGTGCGTCCTCCCTCTTCTCTGAAAAGGCAACCTCACGCTCCTTGCGTAATTTATCCAGCCCTCCGGGAAATCTCATTCTGTGTCTGTTGCTCGTTCACGAGTGATGTTGAGGAGAGGGGCTTGGTGGGTTATAAATCTAGGGAGAAACATCATTTTAGCACCCATGACACGAGCTAACAGAGCAGGATAACCCGAACAGATCGAGAGTTCATTCAATCTTAATAGAAAAATAGTTCATGCAACTGGGATAGGGCAACAGTTACTACAGCTTCAACAGGTCAAGAATTACTACAACCGCCCAATAGTATATGAGTTAATAGAACTTTAGGGCACTTCTTCTCCAATGGGGGCTATTTCAACCCCCAGGGCACTTTGGCCGTGGCTGGAGATATTTTTGGTTGTTACACCTGGGGAGGGGGCACCCCTGGCTTCGAGGGGGTGGGGTCCAGCAATGCTGGTTATTACCCCACAATACTCAGATGCCTCCCTCCCACCCTCCGCCCCAGAAAATCAACCGGCCCCAAATGTCAATAGTGCCGAGGTGGGACCTGAATCACTGAGTATGAGTTAATACATTGTTATGACCTGCCTCCCTATCCCACAGAGTTTAAGACTTCCTACTGAGCTCAGCGGATTTCACTATGAGAGAGACAAATTGTAATTGTATTTATCTCTTCATGCTGTTGAAATGTAGACACGGGGTCCTGGGGGAGGGGCCCCCATCTCCCATCTCCATTATTTCCATCATCCATACATGAAGGACGATGGATATACACAAAACAGTGTGCTCGGGGGAAGGAGTGTATTTATTATTTATTAACTATGTATACATTACGTGTTACTTAAAGGGGTTATTTGTTAACATCTTTATATCAAGAGACACAAAGAAGGAAACAACCAACCCATGGGAGTCTTTAATACACTGTGCAGGGACACACTTTGGCATTTTAAATATTTATGCAATGTGCCTCCATGCTTAGGAAATCAAAATGGCTCATAGGGAAAGTCTCAAAAGGAAAAGTAGAAGTGGGTCCTCGGTCCCCAGCCAAGGGGGTCTTGGTTATCAGGGAGGGTCTGGGGAGTGGCAGCGTTTGACTCAGTGGGCACACCTGTGCTTTTACTTTGGGGACTTCAGGTCCTACTGTGGAGGGTTTTTCTTTCCCAGAACGGTTTCCGAACTCCTCTGTCTTAGAGGTGAGGCTGTAGCAGGCACATCTGTGTCCAGGACAACTTCCTATCTCAGCGAGGACCCTCTGCTTGGCCTCTGCTGAGTGGCTGGGAGGTTTGCTGAAGAGCTGCTTGAGGACCTACCAGGCAGGGAAAGTTGGAGCGGTTCAGTCTCTCCTTCCTTTGCTTTGCTTCCCTTCTTGTCCTCCCCTGGATGGCAGACCCTGCCCTTACAGGGGAAACCCTGCCCAGCCCTCACCTGTACCTTCCCTGAAATCTGGTCTGTTGCATGGCTGGTGTTGCTCCTGGGCAGCTGGTCAACCCGAAACCAAACATCACTGCTCAGGGTTGCTTCCTGAATGTATGGTTGCAGCATCATGTAACAGTGCATCCCTTATGGCTGCAGCATCATGTAACAGTACATCCCTTATGGCTGCAGCATCATGTAACAGTGCAACCTTATGGCTGCAGCATCATGTAACAGTGCATCCCTTATGGCTGCAGCATCATGTAACAGTGTATCCCTTATGGTAGCACCATCATGTAACAGTGTATCCCTTATGGTTGCAGTATCAGTAACAATGTACTCTTAGGGCTGCAGTATCATGTAACAGTGTATCCCTTATGGTTGCAGTATCAGTAACAATGTACTCTTAGGGCTGCAGTATCATGTAACAGTGCATCCCTTATGGCTGCAGCATCATGTAACAGTGTATCCCTTATGGTAGCACCATCATGTAACAGTGTATCCCTTATGGTTGCAGTATCAGTAACAATGTACTCTTAGGGCTGCAGTATCATGTAACAGTGCATCCCTTATGGCTGCAGCATCATGTAACAGTGTATCCCTTATGGTTGCAGTATCAGTAACAATGTACTCTTAGGGCTGCAGTATCATGTAACAGTGCATCCCTTATGGCTGCAGCATCATGTAACAGTGCATCCCTTATGGCTGCAGCATCATGTAACAGTGCATCCCTTATGGCTGCAGCATCATGTAACAGTGCATCCCTTATGGCTGCAGCATCATGTAACAGTGCATCCCTTATGGTTGCACCATCATGTAGCAGTGTATCCCTTATGGTTGCAGTATCAGTAACAATGTACTCTTAGGGCTGCAGTATCATGTAACAGTGCATCCCTTATGGCTGCAGCATCATGTAACAGTGTATCCCTTATGGTTGCAGTATCAGTAACAATGTACTCTTAGGGCTGCAGTATCATGTAACAGTGCATCCCTTATGGCTGCAGCATCATGTAACAGTGTATCCCTTATGGTTGCAGTATCAGTAACAATGTACTCTTAGGGCTGCAGTATCATGTAACAGTGCATCCCTTATGGCTGCAGCATCATGTAACAGTGCATCCCTTATGGCTGCAGCATCATGTAACAGTGCATCCCTTATGGCTGCAGCATCATGTAACAGTGCATCCCTTATGGCTGCAGCATCATGTAACAGTGCATCCCTTATGGTTGCACCATCATGTAGCAGTGTATCCCTTATGGTTGCAGTATCAGTAACAATGTACTCTTAGGGCTGCAGTATCATGTAACAGTGCATCCCTTATGGCTGCAGCATCATGGAACAGTGCATCCCTTATGGCTGCACCATCATGTAACAATGCATCCCTTATTGTGCTGGTTTGAAAGGAAATATGTCCCCTAGAAAAGTCATGTTTTAATCAAAATATCATTTCATAAAGGTAGACAATACTGTATGTTTGAAACTGCAATCAGATCATCTCCCTGGATGATGTGATTTAGTCAAGAGTGGTTGTTAAACTGGATTAAGGGATGACATGTCTCCACCCATTTGGGTGAGTCTTGATTGGTTTATTGGAGTCCTATAAAAGAGGAAACATTTTGGAGAAAGAGATTCAGAGAGAGCAGAACGATGTAGCCCTGAGATGCAGAGAGTCCACCAGCCAGCAACCTTTGGGGATGAAGAAGGAAAACACCTTCCGGGGAGCTTCATGAAACCAGAAGCCAGGAGAGAAAACTAGCAGATGACGCCGTGTTCGCCATGTGCCCTTCCAGCTGAGAGAGAGAAGCCCTGACCGTGTTCACCATGTGCCTTCTCACTTGAGAGAGAAACCCTGAACTTCACTGGCCTTCTTGAATCAAGGTATCTTTCCCTGAATACCTGTGACTGGACATTTCTATGGACTTGTTGTAATTGGGATATTTTCTCGGCTTAGAACTGTAAACTAGCAACTTATTAAATCCCTCTTGTTAAAAGCCATTCCATCTCTGGTATATTGCATTCTGGCAGCTAGCAAACTAGAACACTTATGGTTGCAGCATCATGTAACAATGCTTCCCTTATGGCTGCACCATCATGTAATAATGCATCCCTTAT
This sequence comes from Tamandua tetradactyla, assembly GCF_023851605.1. Classification (NCBI taxonomy): domain Eukaryota; kingdom Metazoa; phylum Chordata; class Mammalia; order Pilosa; family Myrmecophagidae; genus Tamandua; species Tamandua tetradactyla. The sequence continues at coordinate 173,292,363 of NC_135353.1, read as the reverse complement.
GGTTGCAGTATCATGTAACAATGCACCCCTTATGGCTGCACCATCATGTAACAATGTATCCCTTATGGCTGCAGTATCATGTAACAATGCATCCCTTATGGCTGCACCATCACGTAACAGTGTATCCCTTATGGCTGCACCATCATGTAACAATGTACCCCTTATGGTTGCAGTATCATGTAACAATGCACCCCTTATGGCTGCACCATCATGTAACAATATATCCTTATGGTTGCAGTATCATGTAACAATGTATCCTTATGGTTGCAGTATCATGTAACAATGCATCCCTTATGGTTGTAGTATCATGTAACAATGCATCCCTTATGGCTGCACCATCATGTAACAATGTATCCCTTATGGCTGCAGTATCATGTAACAATGCATCCCTTATGGCTGCACCATCATGTAACAGTGTATCCCTTATGGCTGCACCATCATGTAACAATGTATCCCTTATGGTTGCAGTATCATGTAACAATGCACCCCTTATGGCTGCACCATCATGTAACAATATATCCTTATGGTTGCAGTATCATGTAACAATGTATCCTTATGGTTGCAGTATCATGTAACAATGTATCCCTTATGGTTGCAGTATCATGTAACAATGTATCCCTTATGGCTGCAGTATCATGTAACAATGTATCCCTTATGGCTGCAGTATCATGTAACAATGCATCCCTTATGGCTGCACCATCATGTAACAATGTATCCCTTATGGCTGCACCATCATGTAACAATGTATCCCTTATGGTTGCAGTATCATCCTTATGGTTACAGTATCATGTAACAATGTATCCCTTATGGCTGCACCATCATGTAGCAATGTATCCCTTATGGTTGCAGTATCATGTAACAATGCACCCCTTATGACTGCACCATCATGTAACAATGCATCCCTTATGGGTGCACCATCATGTAACAATGAATCCCTTGGGAGGAGTTACCATATGACCCCACAATTCCACTCCTCGGTATATTCCCCAGAAGAATTGAAAGCGGGGACTCAAACAGATATTTGTACACCCATGTTCATAGCAGCATTATTCATAATTTCAAAAATGTGGCAGCCACCCAAGAGTCCATTGACCAACCACTGGATAAACAAAACATGGTCTATTCACACCATGGAACATTATTCAGCCACAAAAAAGAATGAAGTCCTGTAAGTGTGGCAACGTGGATGAACCTTGAAAATGTCACATTGAATGAAATAAGCCAGACAGAGAAGGAAAAATATTGTAGGTCTGCAATTATAGGAAATAACGAGAAATAAAAAATTTGATGGACCAAAAGTAAATTGGACTTTACAATGGACAGAAGGGAGGAGTGAGGGGGAGTTGTTGCTTGCAGGGTAGTAAGTGTTTGTAAAGTTTAAAAAACATGTTAAGTTAACAAAGAAATGCATTTCTCGCAACCCGTGGTGTGTGTTCTGAGTGGGGTCTCCAGGAGATGGAGAACTTCCCTTTTTTCCTGTGGTTCCTAAGAAGTTTGCTGCCTGTGAAACGGGCATGTTTGACATCCAATATATCTGGGCACCAGCGCCCATGGGACAGAGAGTCTACTGGACGCCTATGCGTCTTGAAGCTGCTGGAAGTGGAAATGAGGAGAGGAGAAGGTAAATGATGAGCAGAGGGGCACGCTGAGCCTTTCGAAGGAGGCATTTCCAATGTGTGTCTTTAGCAAACTCTTTAATAGGCCTCGTGGTCTCCTTGCAACCCTGCCTGTGTAGAGTGAAAACCTCCAGGGATAATACGTATCAGTTGTCCACTTCTGTGTGGCAGGAGAACTTTACCTATAAAGTTGTATCAAATTTGGCTCCAGCTGTGTGCCAGTAAAATTTTACTTGCAAATATGCATCAAATTGATACAAATGTGTATCAAACCCTGTTCCAGAGGTTTCCTACAAGGCGGAGTTCACACCGGTGACTGTGAAAAAGTGTCTGATGAACAAGGCAGAAAAGAGAACAAAAATTACAGGAGAGTAATTTTTCATCATGCTCTATTTACTCAGTTATATCACCATTTGTTTCATTATGAGATTATGTTCTTCTTATTTTGGTGTTGGTATACCCTTTGTCTTAAGATGGTGGCTAGGAGAATTTTTTATTTTACTGTCCTTCCTTTGCAAAATTCACATTCTCAACTCCAGCTCATTTTTGGAGTATTCTAGATCCTGAAATCTCAAAGCCTTGAACCACAGCACAAAAGAATAGATAACAGGGCGTGGCTGCAGGAGGGGAGGGAGGGGGCTATTTTCTTTCCAGCGTGCTGTTTTGTGGGGGTCAGGATTGTGGGGTGCCGACACTGGCGATGAGGTGACTTGAGCAGGAAGCTCTCCTTTGGGTGTTGGTTGCTCTCAGATACTCAGGATATGAAACCAAGAAGAGCTGGGCTGCAAACTTATGAAAACCATGCAGAAACACTGCATGAGCCATCTGGGGAGATCACCAACCTGCTGAGTTGTCCCTGGAGGCCCTGGGACCGAGACACCAGCCCTGGCTGCTGCTGGGGCCAGCCCTCCTCACAAAGTAGACACTCCCCCTGCTTCTTTTCCTCGCAGCTCTGATCTCCGAGTCCTGGGGTGGGTAGTGGGCTCTTGGTCCCCTAGTTTAAGTGACTTAAACCAACAGAAGTGGGTTCTCTCCCAGTTCTGGAAGCCAGGAGTCTGAAGTCCAGGTGTGGGCAGAGCTGGGCTCCTTCCTGAGGCTCCAGGGGAGGTTCCCTCCAGTTTCTTCCAGCTCCTGGGGACCCCTGGTGTCCCTTAGCTTGTGGCTGCATCCCTTAAATCTCTACCTCTGTCTTCACCTGGCCTTTTTCCGACCCTGTGTTCAAATTCCCCTCTCCTTTCTCTGATAAGGGCAGCATGCATGTTGGATTTAGGACTCACCTTACTCCTTTCAAGGGGGTTGCACCTGCAAAGACCTTATTTGCAAATAAGGTCCCATTCATAGGTACAGGAGGTTATAACTTGAGCGTGAATTTTTGGGGACACCATGCAAACCCCTAGGGGTGGAGAGCTTCCTAGCTGAGATAAGCTCAGGTGCCAGGAATGGAGACTTGAGCTGCTAATGGTCAGCTCTGGCGGGTGTGTCCAGCTTGGGTCCCAGAGATGACAGAAATATCCCCTCTGGCTAGACTTGAGACCAAGGAGTTGACCGTGGCTTCCAGCTTTCCCTCTAGGCTCTGTCTTGAGGGCCCACGGAGGGGGACCTGGAGATGTCCACCAGGCAGTGGACACACTATTCAGAGACAGTGGAGACCCAGGCTCAGGGCTCAGCTTCCAGGACTGGACACTGTCCCTCTTGGGCTGGGCAGGCTGTGCCCCCTGTTCTACAGACAACACAAGGGCAACTAACCAGGAAGAGGCCAAGGTAGAGTTCTGTGAAAAAGGACCGTCTCTGTTGGACGTGAGTCCCAGGGAGGGGCAAGGACACAGAGGAGACTGATTCAGAAATGTGGTCCAGTGCTTCTCAGGTGCCTCCTCCTTCGCTGGAATGCTGCTTCCATTTGCTGGGGAAAGGTTAGGGTAGTCCCAAGAGTCCAGCTGGTCAGCCCCTCCCTGGAAGGCATGGATGGCATGTGCAGCTCAGAGCTTCCCTCCCATGGCTGGTTGGTGTAAATGTGACCTTCAGCCAGGCTCTGTCCCCCGCCTTTGTTTCCTCTCCCCATTTGCTTATATTTAAATGCATTGCTTTAAAAAGCTGATAGAATATAATACAGGTTTCCTCTCTCATTCCTTTGCCCTTTACACCTCCCCCAGCTTATCTCCCAATGGGTACTGCAAACACCCACCTCAGCAGGTGAGCCACCCATCCAGCAGCCACCCTACATGCTCCTTTGGTCCCAACCGGCAAGTGAAAGGATGAGTTTGGGAGCATGGAGGTTGTGCCAAAATGACAGGAATTTTAACCTCTGGTTTCTTTTCTTTCTGTTTGCCTTCAGCTCCATATCCAAATGCCATGCTTTCCAGCACCTGTGTTACCAGGGCTGCCCCCACGTCCCGGCACCACATGCAGCTGTACCTGCCCAGGACAACATACCTGTGCTGAGCTCACCTGGCCAACGCTGTGAGGTGCGTGTGGCCCTGGTGGTCTTGACTGGGTCCCAGGGCTCCACAGGTGTCTGGGGAGGGGAAATGCCAAGTTTCCTGTAGAACCCACCCAGCAAGTCCAGGCTGGGTACTTGCATCCAGCAGGTGTGGACGGGTGGGATTCGTTTAATTTGTCAGTGGTGTGGAGCCCAGCGGGTTTTGTGTGCCTCCTGGGGAAGGCAGCGTGTGCTACTTCTGAGGCCAAGGAAGGAAGAGGACTCAGCACAGTGGTGAGACTAAGCCACAGAGACGGGCTGTCACCATGACTGTTCTCCTCTCCAGCAGGGCTCCTCAGCGCAGAGCTACTGGCATTCAAGGCTGGCTTGTTCTCTGGGAACGGGGACCTCTGGGGCATGGTAAAATGTGGAGAAGATTCCTAGACTCCATCCACTCAGTGCCAGGTGCTCCCTCTCCACAATATATGTCTTCAGACATGGCCAAAGATCCAGTGGTGACAAAATCTCCCCTGGGTGCAAACCCCTACCATAGACAGACAGATACACAGGCAGGTAGATGATAGTTTAGACAGATGGATAGATGATGATAGATAGATAGATAGATAGATAGATAGATAGATAGATAGATAGATAGATGGATGGATGGATGGATGATGGATGGATGGATGGGTAGGTAGATCAATAGATGGATAGACAGATAGATAGATAGGTGGATAGATAGATAACAGATGATGGATGGATGGACGGATGGATGGACAGATATGTGATGATATAGACAGACAGACAGACAGACAGATAGATAGATAGATAGATAGATAGATAGATAGATAGATAGATAGATAACAGATGATAGATGATGGATAGATGGACAAACAGACAGGTAGATATAAAGACAGAGAACGTCTTTCATTTCAAGGCATGGCCCCCCACCTCCCGAAGCCCTATTGGCATTTGGGGATGGGTGAGTCTGTGGTGGGACCACCCTGCCTGTTGTAGGATGTATTTCAGCATCTCTGAAATGCCAGGAGCACCCCTCCCCCTAGCTGTGACAATCAAAATGTCTCCAGACATCGCCATGTGTTCTCACCGCCCCAGTGGAGAATCTCTACTCTAAATTTTGTTCCTTCATTATTTTAATTCAAATCAAATGTGCACTTTAAAGGACTCTAGTAAACTAATCAAGCCCCATCCTTAATCGGCAGAGTCACATCTCCATCTAATCAAAAGGCCACACCCACAATTGGGAGGGCCATATCTCTGTTGAGATAATCTCATCAAAAAGGGTTTCCATCCTACCGTATTGAATCAGGATTAAAGGACATGGTTTTTCTGGGGTACACAACAGTTCCACAGTGCGTTCCTGGAGGAAGCAAAATGCAGGCTCAGCCTAAAGGGAGCTGAGCCTGGGGTTCTGGGGGGCAGATGTCCCCTGAGCCCCAGAACCTCATACCATGGTGCTGGGCTATGAGAGGGAGACCTGGCCATCTCTTGGGCGTCTTCTTTGAGTGGGATACTGGGTGTGGCAGTCCCTGGTTTGATACATTGCGTCTCCAATGCCCCCTGGAGCAGGTGTTTGTTTCCCTTGTCTTAGAGGTTAAGAAGGTGGAAATGGAGATGCTAAGGTTTCATCTACTGTCTGTCTTACGCAATTTGTCTCATTTTCCACACCACCCGATGCTGCTTTCCCCAAAGCAGGAGCCTCTTGACGAGACAGGGGTCTGCATTCCAGAATTCCCTCTCTGGCTGCAAGCAGTTGTGGGGGGTCGACTTTCCAAATGGGAGAAGGAGAAATCCTTTCAACAAAGCAGTGGTTCAGTGGCATTGGCTGAGCCGCTCAAAATGAAGTCAGGATGCAAGGATGCAGTGCAGAGAAGTGTGGTTCCTGAATCTGAGGATGCCTCTAAGAGTGATTTAAGGGACACCCTCTGGCATTGATGGCAAAACAGCCGCTGCCGATGGGAGCTACCTGGCTTGGACCCCCTGGCCACATGGTCTCTGTGGACCTCCATTTCCTCAGATGTGAGGTGATGATTCTGATGACGGGGTCACTCAGAGCGGTTCCTGGTTCATAGAAGTTACTCTGTGCAGGTGCAGATTCCACTCTCAGTGGTATCACCAATTACTGCAAGTGACAGCAGAGCCCAGGATTGCTGTGCCTGCAGCTTCTTGGGGTGGAAACTTGAGACAAGGAGCATCTGAGAGTCCCCAGGACTCAGGATGTGCTGCAGGGGTCTCCCTGGTTTTTCAGCAGGCTTTTTCCTGGAAATGTCCTTTGCTGGAAATTCGCGCGTTTCTGCCGGGGCCTCCCAGCTGAGGGGCTGCGGTGTGGTGCTCCCCCACTGCCTGGCATAGCTTGTGCCCACTTCTCAGCTCTTCTGCAACCCTGGCCAAGCAATGCGTGCTGGGTCACGGTTTCCCATCTATTGGAAGCGGTGCAGACGGCAAAGAAGCACTCGTTATTCCAGAAGGAAGAGCGGACTGACCTCTGCAAAGATCGGTTGGTCTCCTTGTGCCGTTTGTGTCCACAAGGAAAGGCAGATGCTTTTAAGACAGGGACGGTTGGACACTCACCTTCAAAGTGGACAGTCAGCCTGGCTTCTTGGATGCTACGCAACCCGGCTCGATTTGTAACTGGGAACTGGGAACCGCGTAAAGGGATACAGTTTCCTTACTATGAATTCTTTCTTAGGTAGCTAAAGCCAAAGTACTTAGGCGATACGTGGGCTTGGGTTAAGGTCAAGGTGAGAAAAGGGTTAGGAGACAACGGCTGATTCAGAAACTTAAGAAGCATTTCCAAAGTCCAGAGACCACAGAACAGAGCTGAGTGCTGGGACGAAGCCCTTCTAGCTACTGCGTGAAAAATATCAGACGTGGCTCCCTGCCGTCTTCACTCAGGAATTCCCCTCTGACTTCGGACTGTCCGTCCATCCTTTCAAGGAAGAAACTGACCCTTCGTGGCTCTGTATCCTTACTCCATCAGAGAGAAAATGCCAGGGAAGAGAGCGGCCGTGTCTCTTCTTAGTTCTGCTATGAATTTGCTATTACTGGTTATTTTTTTCATCGTCTACAACTTTTTTTTGTTAAATCCCATTTCCTCTGTTACACTTCCTGCATACCTTTGATCCTTCTCCTTTGATCCTACTCCCAATCGATAAGGATCTTTGGGCAATGCCTGTTCTGACTTTTTCATGTTGAGAAGGGGTGTCTCTAGGAAAGCAGACGGGGATGGAATCAATTGATAATCCTAGAGAGCCTGGTCCCTCTGGGTTTCGGGATTTATCTGGCTAGGAATCCTTTAGGAATTATATGTTCCAGGAAAGCAAACCTAGTGCATGAAACTTTTATGGAATCTGTTCAAATCCCAGATGTTCTTAAGAGTCAACAGGAGTAATACTGGCTGGGGTTTGGCAAACTATGGCAATCAGCATTATCTAACTGAAGCTTGTATAAGAGCAGCCTCCAAAACACCCTCTTGACTCTATTTAATCTTTCTTGGCCACCGAGGCCTTATTTTATGACACTTCTTTCCCCCTTTTGGTCAGGAAGGTGTTGCCCATCCCACAATAGCAGCACATGGGGTGTTTTTATACACCAGGGCTACAGGGAATCTTGGGGTGCCAAGCTCAGGTCTGTCCTTGGGTGAAGATGGGGCTCGGAGAGGGGCACCACCGTGCCAGGGCTCTGGGTAGCACACCCTGGCCAGGGTGGATGGCTGGATGGAGACCAGGACAATGGACGCCACGGGTGGTGGGAGAAGGGCAGGGATGGGGGGTGTGGGTTAGGACAAGCACAGGACATGGGGCTCGGACAGGACCTGTGGAGGGCAGCTGACGCAACTTTCCATGCCCTTAGCCACGTGGCTCTTCCACTCCTTTTCCGAGAAGGTGATGACCTGGTGACCGAAAGCCTCCTGGACAAGGGCACATGGGGCCCTCTGACCGGCCGGTCATCCTGGACCCTGCTGATCCACATGGAAGGCAGGGAGAAGACCCCCCATAGTGGATGGCTTTTTCCAGAAAATGGGGAAACTACGATGCCACGCTGGCCAGGAAAGGACGCCCCTCGCTGGGCTAGACCGACAGGAAATAATAAAGAGCCAAGTCTCGGCTGGGTTTCCTGCTCTTAGAGTTTGCACAGAGAGGGATGCAGTGTTTTCGCTGCTGGGCACAGAGGGACTCCGTCTGTCTGTCCTTAGACGGGGGCTCTGTGTTCTTGCAGGCTCTGTTTGGTTTTGTGTTGAGTCCACCTGCGTTGCTAACGGTGGGCAAGAGTCTCGAGCTTCCTGAGCTCTGACATGGGGCTCAGGTACCCACCCACCTCACGGGGTTTCCTGGAAACCATCGCAGCAGAATTCTGTCTGTCTGTCTTTTAGTTTGCTGGCTGCTGGAATGCTGTATACTAGAAGTGGAGCGGCTTTTAAAAAGGGAAATTTAATAAGTTACACGTTTACAGATCCAAGCCTATAAAAATGCCCAAACTAAGGCATCCAGGGAAAGATACCTTAATTCAAGGAAGGCTGATGGGTCAGGAAAACCTTTGTGAGCTGGGCAGTCCCGTGGCTGGCATCTGCTGGTCCCTTGCTCCTGGGCTCTGTTGCTTTCAGCCTCTGTTCCTGTGGATTCCTCACTTTGCTTCTCTAGGGCTGGCTCTCATCTCTTGGCTTCCCTGGGCTCTCTCCAGGTTCTGGCTTGCTTCACACCTCATGGTGACATCTTCTGGGCTCCAGGCATCTCCAAACATCCATGTCTCTGTTCTCCCTGGGTCCACATCTGTGGCAGCTCTTCTCTAAAGTTTCTGTCCACTCTGTTGTTTCTGACTCTTTCCAAAATGTTTTCTCTTTTAAAGGGTTCCAATAAACTAACCAAGACCCACCTGGAATGGGTGGAGTCACATCTCCCTCTTATCAGAAGTCACATCCACAATTGGGCGTGCCACATCGCCATGGAGATAATCTAATCAAAAGCTTCCCTCTACAGTATTGGATCAGGATTAAAAGAAACGAGATTGGAGCAGGATTAAAACATGGCTTTTGTGGAGTACAGAATACTTTCAAACTGGCACAGTCTGCCTGCCCGATAGGGTTGTATTTGTTTTTCTTTAGGGAAGAGGTGAGGCAGGCACTTGCCGTCTGATGGAATCACATGCCTTCTGCACACAGAGGGACCAACCAGCAGAAGATGCGACGGAGAAGGGAAGTTCCACCCCTGAAAACCCCATACCCTTCCCACCTGGGGCTTTTCCAAGGCACCAGAGAACATTTCTGCATCTCTTTTTTCTCTCACATACACTTCAGAACGTTTTGGTGCTGAGTTTTGTCTCCACTTAACCTTTTTTTTTTGCCCCCGTCAAAGGTGAGAAGACAAAGTGAGATGGGTCATCGTTAAAGCATGGAAAACGAGCAACGGTGTGCCCATCTCAAAACTTAAGTTTGCAAACATGCCAGAAGGTCGAGTCCTTCTCTTAGCAGTGGGTCTGTTTCAGAGGCGCGTCCCCAGGAGAAGGAGTGAGCTGAGATCTGTGCCATGCTTCGCCACACCTTTTAAATTAGATGAAAGGGGAGGAAAAGAGGAATCTGGGACACCTTAATTTTCTGTTGAGGTGTTCTCAAGACTGAGACCGTTTAATTTCAAAATGTTCTCGCATAGAGCTGGGAAGCAATCTTCTGCTGAAAAGGTGTTTATGGTGCTGGGGGGAAACGGCACAAGGTGTCACACCTGAGCCGGTATTTGGCACGCGTCCATGGGCGCCGTTCTCGGCAGCTCAGGGGAAGGGGTGATGGGGTCTCCTTGGCGGGTTTCCAGAGACACAAGTGCAACAAATTATGGAGGGACCTCGAATCAGTGGGGAATAAAACAGGTTTCTCCTTTCTAATCCCCACAGCAATGCCACGTGAGCCTTCGTGCCCGAAGCCACGGTCATCCCATAATGAGATACTGCTGAGTCTCCACTCAGCCTGGCTGCAAAATGTCAGTCTTCTTGCAGCTGGGCTCCTGCCTCCCTGTCAGGTGGGAGCTGCGACCCGAGCTGGAGACCAGCTCTGCCCTCCTTGGACACTGCGGGAAGGGACAGAGATTCCATCCCCTAGGAGTCTTCTAAGCTGCGCATTGCGAGCGCTTGTGTGCTGATGGGTGCATCCCACATCCTGCCGGCCACTCACCCAGGAAGCCCCAAATATGCCTCTCTCCGCATCGTGTCCTCTTTCCTGTTCCAGTGAGCTCAAGGAAGCCAGCTTTGCTTGGGGAGAGAGCAAGCTGCTTTCCCTCCTTGCAGGCACCCTCGGTCTCCTCCGCCATTCCTTTCCTCTTGGTTAAAGGGTCACCCTGGCTCTCCCTCTCCCACGGCCTCCCAGGGGAACGCTGACCTTTCCCCTCCCTAGACCCCTCATGTGCAGCCTGGGGGGCTCATCCTGCCTCCTCTCAGCAAGTCCCCGGGGCAATGCTGGACCCTGGCTCTTGCAAACTCTTTGATGGTTGTTATTTTTGGATCTTTGATATAATCCAGGGCCTGTTGGGGAAATCCCGCTTGTCCTTTTACAAAAGTAGAAATGCAAATCCATAAGGGACGCTTGCTGCTTCTGGTGTTTCTTTGACTCTTAGGCCAAGGGAATGGGACGTAGTATTTATTTTGGGTTTTCTTCCCACTTTCCCTTAAACCCCAAGTCTCGGCAAGTTGCTGGGGACCAGGGTGTAGGAGCCAGAACCATTCTCTTTTTCTCCCTTTTTGTTTTCTCTGTAAGTAGCTCTCGCCCTAAATGATAGAAAGGAGGAACAAAATTGGATCTCGGCAGATGTTTTCCATTCCTTTCAGACAGTTGTGTTGGGTGAATCTATTGGGATGGAGAGGGTGTGAGTTTTCCCATCCATATCACAAACTTGCGAGCTCAAAATAGCATAAATCTGTTGTCCTAGCGTTTTGGCGGCCAGACATCCAGATTTGATTTCACTAGCCAAAGTGGAGGTATCGGCACAGCTGGTTCCTTCTGGGGTCTCCAGGGGCAAAATCTGTTCCTTGCCTTTTCCAGCTTCTAGGAATCGCCTCTGTTCCTTACTTCTGGCCCCTTCCCCCATCTTCAGACCCTGCAGTTCATATCTTCTCATCCCCTCCTTTTCTGGCCTGCCTGTCTCCTTCATTTTTTGGGGGGGTGCAGGGCCAGGGATCGAACCAGGGTCCCCCACATGGCAGGCAAGCATTCTGCCACTGGACCCCTGTGCACTTGGCCCCTTCTTAAAGAGACTTTTTTGGTGACACTGGTTTACCTGCTTGACCCAAACTAATGTCCTGTCTCAGGAGCCTCAGCTTCACCGATTTGCAAAATCCCTTTGGCCATGCAAAGTGAAATCGCCACAGGTTGCCGGGATGAGGGCGTGGCATCTTTGGGCTGAGCCAGTGTGCTGCCTTGAAAATACTATGCACCCCAGAAAAGCCATGTTTGAATCTTGATGCAATCTTGTGGGGGCAGCTGTTTCTTTTCATCTTAATTCTGTACTGTAGGGTGGAAACTTTTGATTATCTCCATGGAGCTGTGGCATGACCAATTGTGGGCGTGACTTTTAATCAGATGGAGATTTGGCTCCACCTGTTCCAGGAGGGTTTTGATTAGTTGACTGGAATCGTTTAAAAAAGGAAACATTTTGGAGAGAGTTGAGACCTGACACAGATGTGGATACATGGAGAACAGAGGCACAGATGTCTGGAGATACTTGGAGCCCAGCAGATGTTCTCATGAGATGTTAAGCAAGCCAGACCCTGGAGAGAGCCCAGGGAAGCCAAGAGATGAGAGCCAGCCCTAGAGAAGCAAAGTGAGGAACCCACAGGAACAGAGGCTGAAAGCAATGGAGCCCAGGAGCAAGGGACCAGGAGATGCCAGCCACGTGCCTGCCCAGCTGGCAGAGGGGTTCCTGACCCATCAGCCTTCCTTGAGTGAAGTTATCTTTCCCTGGATGCCTTAGGTTGGGCATTTTCATAGGCTTAGAACTGTAAACTTGTAACCTGTTAAATTCCTTTTTTTGAAAACAATTGCAGTTATGGTAGATCACATTCTGACAGCATTTAAAAAGCGAATGCTGCCAGCCAACCTCGATGAGGGCACTAGCTGCATTTTTTTTTTTTTTTTTTTTTTTTTTTTTTTTTTTTAAGGAAAGACAGAGAGAAGGAAGGAAGGATAGAAGGAAGGAAGGAAGGAAGAAAGGGAAACATTTTTAAACATTTTCTTGTTTTATTGTATTCTGTTTCTCCGTTTTTGTTACATGGGCTGGGGCCGGGAATCGAACCGAGGTCCTCCGGCATAGCAGGCAAGCACTTTGCCCGCTGAGCCACCGCGGCCCGCCACTAGCTGCATTTTAATTCTCAAAGACACCAGTAATTACAGGGAATGTTCATCTCCTTTTTTTGTTTTTTGTGACAGGCTTGCATTGCCTTATTCTAATATTTAGGATTGATTTGCAATATTTTAATCAGGGCTCTTTGTGTGCATGTATATATATTTATTTCTGTATATATAAATGTGCAAAAATATCTGTATAGATATATAACTTATGAATATATACAGATAAATCTAACATATGTATGTGAATATATAAATTTACATGAATATATACAAATATATGTAGAAATATGTCTATAAATATATTCAGAAATCAAATATTTGTATGTAAATATACAAATGTCTGAATTTATACATGCATATAAAGATGGCTGAATAAATATATACAGATAAATTAAATATATGTATGTAAATATATAAAGGTATGTATGTATATAAAATATACATGTATATGAATATGTATAGAAAATCAAATATATGTATGTAAATATATAAATGTATGAATTTATATGTGCATATAAAATATATATCTCTATAAATAAATGAAAGATAAATTAAATATATATGCATATATAAATGCATATAAATATCTAAATGTATAAATTTATATAAACATATAAAGCTCATATCTGTATAAGTATATGCATATAAATATATACAGCTAAATAAAATATACGTATGCGAATATATACATTTGTAAATGCCTATAAACTACATATCTGTATAAATATATGCACATAAATATTTAGATAAACAAAATATATGTATATAAATGTATGAATTTATATATATGTATTTAAAATATTTATCTCATAAATATATACAGATCAATAAAATATATGTATATCATATATAAATATCAAAATGTATAAATTTATTTATGCATATAAAGTACATATCTGTATAAACATATGTATATATATACAGATAATTTAAATATATGTGCATAAGTATATACAGATAATTAAAATATATAAATTTATATATGCATATAAAGTATGTACCTGTATAATATATGTGTATAAATACATACAGATGGATATAATATGTATAAATATATAAATGCATACATGCATATGAAGGACATATCTGTATAACTACATCTACATGTATAAATGTATATAACTGTCTACATGTACAAATGTATATATGCATATGACGTACGTATCTTATGAATATGTATGTGTATAAATATGCCCACATACATGTGCCTATGCATATACATGTCCACATATATATCTATTTCCCCAATTACAGCCCCCATGGCCGTCCCTGCAGCTGGGCAGTGCAGCTTTCGGGCACCCATGAGGCCACTGCGGCATCCCAGGCAGGACTTCCCCCAGGGCCATGGGCCAAGTGCCTGAGAAATAGCCCGTGGAGGAGATTTGAGCTCCTGTGGATGCTGTGTGGGGCTGCAAACTCCCACCCAGGTGGCCTCCAGGATGGGAGAAACGAGGGGGCGATGGTGCACAGAGCCAGCGGGTCCTGCAGGAAAACGTGTGCCCTGTGACCTTCAG